>NC_134139.1:62597500-62617500 GCF_033958435.1 Carettochelys insculpta
CCTAAAGATTTCGCCTGTGGTCTGATCAAACTATTGTGCCAGCGTCTGATAAGTGTGTCATATTACTAATGTTCCAAGAGTAAACACACTTGTAGGAAACAGCTATAGTTCAAGGCTGCACTTAAAAAAATAAATGTTTCATCAGTCTTTGCAAAGGAACAAATGGCAATATCACTCTGTATCATATTTTACAAAGCTTCGAAAGAACAATGTCCCGTTGAGTGAAATTCAGTAGCATTCTGTAAACATTAATTTAAGGAAATCAATAGACTCTGTGAGCTAAAGGCACATTGCAAGATAAACTGGCTAGAGTGCTACTCTGTCAAACAGATTTTAGTTTTCTCGGCTAGATAAAGACGGTTTCAAAATGGGGTAGCGTGTTGCAACCAAGGTTTGAAAACTATGTGGCCTTCAACAGCCTGCTTGTTCCTACTACAAAGCTGGATAAACATACTTTAATAATGATAAGATTGAGTCAGGATTGATTTTGCTTTCAAATTTTTATATAAAGTAGAATTCTTGGTGAGTGTGAGGTTTTTTTCTATAAAGTCTAATTATGACCAGACATAAATAAGCATAGCACAGGACACTCAAGGTGTCAGCCTGCTGGGAGAAGTTAAATTACCCAGAAAGACAGCAATTGGTTTTTATTTTCAACTGCAGGACTTTATAGATTTAGAACATATCTTTATTCATGCCAACCTGGCGGGCAACAAGTCATTTTGCCAAATAGTAAAGCCAAAATCTCTACTGGACATGGGATCAGAGATCTTCAGCTGGTAAAGGCTGCTCACTGTAGCAGATCTGCTCCTCCCAAGGTTGTGTTAGTGGGAGCTCAACAGGTTGGAAGGGGTGAGCAGGAAGCTGGCTAACTCGCCCATTTGGCTGATCTATATAGTAGGAGTAGTGAGGGGCTCCACAGGGAGCTCCTTAACCCAGAGATAAGTTGTAAACAGCATCTCTCCAGGATTCAGAGTAAGTCTGCCATCGAGGGAGTACTCTGGGTATGTGTAGTTCCAAGTCAAACAGCTTTTTAAGTGCACACGTACCAGTCTGTGCGAGCAAAGGTATAGTAGCAACAAAGGATGATACAGTGGAAATGACGCCTTTGAGGAAAAATATTGAAAAGATAAGCAATATGCACAAGGCCCCACAGTGGTGTCAGGTGATTCTCTGACTTAAACTGACAGCAGCAATGAGATTCAGAGTAAAGGGTGTGATTTAGAGCCATAATTTACCCCCCTCACAAAGAGAAAAACACGAAAGAAAAGAGATCTTTGGGAAACTCCATGTAGACCATACCGTAGGGCTCCTCATCCATCATCCCTCAGAGGAAGGGCAGTTGTGGAGGCGTCAAAAAATGATAGGACACCCACTGGGGCACATGAAAGAAACCCTTCTCCAATGCTCACCACACCACCTCTCTGTTGGTACTTAGTCCTCACCCATTTTGCACAACATGGCTGCTCATCACATGACTGGACCTGTAACAAGGAGCCACAGAGCATGGAAATGGCCGACCAATTCTTCAGAGCCCTTTGCCATCAGAGATAAAGCCTGCAGGCCACACTCTTTGTAGGTGGCACCTTGCGTGCTTATTCATCCTGTGAGAGTACTGGGCTGGATCTTATTGGGGTGCTGCCGCTGTCACTTGTTTTAGCAAACAGGCTTGTGTTCTTGTACTGTGTGCCTCCCCGGTCTGGCTTACCTACCTTTTCCCTCTCTTCACATTCCCAGACTCTGCACTTTTTGGGACCAGAATGAGCTGTATGATTGATTGTTTTGTCTTTCCTATAGTTGTGTGTACAGCCCCTAATGCAACACAAATAAATAAAAACTGGACTCCTGAGGAAGAAGGTGCTGAATGAAAACTCTGAAGCCCCCGTGGCTGCAGCATGTGCCCAAATTCCCTCCACCCCACAGTCCCCACCAATTGTGCCAGGCAAGCATGTTTGGCAGTCAAATCCTGCAGCTCTGCTGTGTCCTCCATGCAAAGTTTCTGGCTCCCTATTCTTTCCAATCCACTCACCTCCCGCTCCTTATGGAATACCCCTGTGCCACAGCAAAGTTGGGGGTCAAACAAAAGCTAACGCCACCAGGACTGAGGTGGGGAAGTGTATGGCTACTTCCTCTCTTCTTCTGGATCCCTGGGCCTGCAAAGGGACCCCTAGAAGGATAAGCTGATGGTGCCATGAGAGCAGACCTCAACTTTCTGAATGGACTGGGCCAGTCTACCCAGAGACTGTGCCCTCTGTAGCGCAGGGAACAAAAGCGAGCCTCCGACAGCTTGTAGCTGGAAGGGGTAGATTTCTGTCACTGCCAAGTGAATGCTGCTCATAGCAGTGCTCCTTCGCAATCAGTTTTCTTGTTTTTCCAGGGTAGCCGTGGAGCGCTTTGCCTTTGCCCCGACTCCTCTTATATTTTTCAAACTACCACCCTCTTTTTTGGAGGAAGTCGAATAGCTGCGTGGGCCCATCTTTGTGCTGCGAGTTGGTGTGGCAGCATACCAAGCAGGAGGCTTTGGCTTACACAGAGAATTTGCAGGCAGGTTTTGGAGTAAGTTGCTACACTTTTTGGCGCGCAAGCTGGGGCAGCATATGGCCCAATGTTCTCAGTTTAAGTCTGACACTTAACATTATTTAACAGTTTCTGCATTAGGTGGTTTATAAGGTAAAGGAAATTAACAATTTTCAGCTAATTAGATCACTCAATTGGCTGAACATTCTGGACCCCTCTTAGGGGAAAAATAGGCTCAAGGCATGGAAAGGCTAATGAGTCTTCCACCATCACTTCTGAGGAGAGGGAGATATTTGGAAAGAGCATTTTTATTTTTAAAATACAAATGAATAATACTTAAATGATTGGGCACGTAATTTGCCCAGGTCATCTCCTTTTCTCAAATCAGGATATTAGCACTCATCTCAGTGACTTCTTCTTTGGAAGCAGACCAGGGTACCTCACAGATGTCTGGAGTCCACAGTATCATGGTGTTCAGCCTTTTGAGTTTCACTCAAAATTGCACCCGCAGCACTTTCAGTGCAAGTGTTCTTGTAGATCAGTGATGTTAATAATTCATTTGCTTACCGAGATGTGAAAAGGGACAGACTAGAATCACGGTGCACTCTTCCTGCTAGCACTGAGGGCACCTAGTTAGCGATGGGGAACAGCCAGAGACAGTCTAGAAATGTTCCACATCTGGGGGTACTGTGTCCCTCTTCTGCTGGGAGACTCTTTCAGGATGACAAGCATCAGAGAGGTAGCCCAGTTAGCCTCTATCTTCAAAAACAACATGAAGTATTGTGGCACCTTATAGACTAACAGGTATTTTGGAGCATCAGCTTTCGTGGGCAAAGTGGGTCTGACAAAGCAGGTCTTTACCCACAAAAGCTTATGTTCCAAATTATCTGTTAGTCTATAAGATGCCACAGGACTTCTTGTTGTTCTTTCAGGATGAGGACCACAGTGACTTCAATGCGGTCTCCCTCCCCACCACCGTGACCCTCATGCCGCCATCACAAGGGCTCAGGAATTGTAGTGGTGCTGAAGGGGCAGAATAAACACTGGAATGCTGACACTAGGGGTGAGTGCCCCAGCTGCTGTTACGGAGAAGTGAAGAGTTCTAGCCTTTTCAGCCGAGGGCTTGAAAAAGAAAAATTAGGGAGATGTGTTTCTTTTTTTCCCCTTTTTTAAATGTATTGTTTACTGCCTCCTTTGTGTTCTTTCCTTTTCCCTAGCAGGCAAATAATAAAACACAAAGCAGAACACACCCTTTCACGGACATCCCTAAAGTAATTTAAAAATGCCGGCTGAGGTAAGCATCAACCCCTCCGCCCCCCAACTCCCGTGCAAAGAGGTTTAGGCATTACAGTTAGGCCACAGTGCTATTAGCAATGCTGATGCCTCTACTGCAGCTTATAGCAGGAGAAAAAAGAGCCTTGCTTGCCCAAAAGGAAAGGCAGGGAGAGAGGGAGTGCTGAGATGTTTGATAACATCAGAAACACAAAAGTGGTGGTGCAGTGAAAATGGATACTGTGCAATACACCAGATTTAATCATTTACATTTAAATGAAGCTACTTCACAGAGAAGGCATCCAAAGTACTTCACAGGTTCCACGTAGGGATACAATAAGCAGCACAGAGGTACTAACCTAATATGTACATTTCACATGACATGTTTAGACCAATAGAGCAATTATTCTATATAATATAACACCCCTTCCATCGAGATGGGATCTGTCTGGGACCCGATTCCCAGTTAGCTACATGGGAAAGGCAGGGCAGTCATGACCCCCTGATACTAGTTCCAACTCCCCAGCCTGGGAATCTTATCCCCAGGTTGTGAACTCATGACACATTGGAGCACTTTATCCATCACTGAAATGCAGTCCTGCTGTTGGGTGGGGCACACATTTTAGATGTTAAAAACAAAAGTTTCAAATAGACAAAAGAGGATCTTAAATTACAAAGATTTTGATCTCTTGCCTCTTAGAATATGCTGATTCCTTCCCTCTCCCCCTCCTCCTCCTGAGCAAGATCTCCAAATCACTTTACTCTCAGACTACCTATCAAGTTGCCTTGTGGAAAATTTCTTTTTTTGGTTTTACTACTGAGTTACAACTGCACAAGTATTGGGATTTGTAGTGGATAGCCCTTTACCAACTGCATCATTAATGGCACTGTAACCATATGTAAACAAAACAAAACAAAAACAAAAAACCCACTCAAGAATGCCTATCATTTAAGATGTTTGGGGAGCAGAAGAAAAAAAGTACACATCTGATTATTTTTACATACACAAACCTGTGTCAGCTTACTGTTGGATGAGAAATAAAACCAGTAAATGCAAGACTAGTCTGACTTACTGCCCCTTTAATTCAGAGCCATTGTGCTAAACAGGGCCTGCTTTCAGACAGAGTGCCTACAATGTGGGGCAATGTTACACACTGTGCTGCCAAAGTCTGGCAGGTACTGGACACAGGCACCCACAGAACACACATGCCTGGAAGAGCAAATCTGAGTCTGAGGTTGAGCGCCCAATGGATGCTGCTCCACAGGGTTGTTGGAATAATAGTAACACAGGAGTGTTGTGTGCTGGGATGTAAAGGGCAGGCGACAGGGCTTGGGCGTTGAAGAACACGTGCCCCTTCCACCAGTAACAGCCCCCTGCACAGATCTATTTCTACGCATCGGGGAATGCTGCTGAGGGACCTGGTGTCTCAGCTCTGACAGCACGTTTAAAAGTGCTTTTGCAGCAAGCGCAGTGGGTATGCCTCTTTGTAGTGCAGTTATCCCACTGTCCCAATGAGGCCAGTATTTGCCGTGGCAGATGGACCTTGAACACTGCAGCAACACATCAAATGTTTCTATCTGTCCATCTGCAGAATATGTATTGCACAGGACAACACCCTTGTGTCACCACTCCTGCCAGTACTGGCTGGAATAAGGAGAACATGGGTGTGATCTTTGGTCTAGCTAGGAATTAAGTCCCTAGCCCTGAAACACCCCTTTGTGCCTCTGGATGTGAGGCTTGGGGGCAGACGGTCTGTTATCAGCTGAGCAGGGCAATATGTAAAGTAGAAGGAAAATGTACCTATCTCCTTGCTCAGAATATGGGTGGGAGGGGGGTCAAGCAAAGCTCCACCTCCCCATGAATCCCATTCATCAGTTGTGGGGTAGTGAGGCAGCTGATTGGCTCAAGTGAATCCATCTGATTAAGCATTCCTGGGCACCCAGCAGCCAAGCGTGCTACTGAAAGCTTCCCCAGCCACCCTGCCCTGTAGGAGGTGCAATTGTCCAAACTGGATTTCAGGCTTGCTGTCGGTCTATAGTATTTGTGGTCAGAAAGGAATTTTTCCTTTCTGGGCAAGACTTGGCAGGATGTTGTATCCTTTTCCACTTTCCTCGCAGTGCCCTGGATTGCTGGTTGGTGGGGCAGGGATGGGGTAAAGACGCAACATTTCAAAATAAATAATAATAAGAAGCGGGGTGTAGTGGGGGTAATAAATGTGGTCTCAGCTTGTGAGTTATGCTCAATGCAGGTCAAAAGCTTCACGGCAACAGGGCCTCAGGTAAAGGCAAGCATGGGACCCAGGGATGGGTGGGCCTGCAAGGTGAGAGGAGAACAGAAATGTTCAGACTGAGCTTCCCCTTGTCTGTCCCCTCGTTGCTCCTTGCTGGAGGAAGGTGATGGGATTCTGCAATGGACTGCACTGAGAAATGAATAGCAGGGTGTTGGCTAGGAGCACCAGCCCTCACTGTTTGGTTGCATGGCCGTAAGCCATTCAACGCCTTTCCCCTCCCCATCCCAAAAATCCAACTGATGCTTGGTAGTTAAAAGCTTCTCCTTTAACATAAAAGTTAATGAAGTTGTGGCCTGCTGCTTTAAATCCATTCATGGCTCGATGTCATAGTTCTCCTGCAAGTCCTGATCAATGCAGCAGGCTGTCTGCTTATCCATGCACACTGCCCTGGTCCTCTTCTCTCTACACTGATTCCCTCTTAAACACAGAATTAAATTCAAGGTCAAACTCTTCCACTTGTCTGGCCTGGGCTACTCAAGAGACCATAACTTCCCATGACAACTCCATGACACTGGGACCATGTAACTAGCCACCCCTTGGGGAGACTTCTGAGTCCGGGAGGTGGAACTCTTAAATAAGCAGGTCCTCACCACGAGAACGGATTCCCTCAAGAGTTAAGAATGACCACATATGTACCCCGCCCTGTTTGGAATGAAACGGAAAACTTTTCTGTTTAACTCTGCTTTCGCACAGTAAGCTCTTCCCATTGTGCCTTTCTCTCGCTCTCACACACACATGCTAATTAAGTTAGTTCTCATACAAGCTGGCAAAGAAGAGAGAGAGAGATTGTTCTTCCTATTATAAAATACTTGGCAGGTGCTCAGGTACTATAGTGGTGAAGCCCACGTAAGCACCCAGACAGAGCTGATTCTCCAGTTGCTGTGAGAGCCTGAGTGTTGTTTTTGTTAATCTTGTAGGGAAATGTTGCCACTTTAATATTATAACAGTGTACTGCAGCTTCACTTTTATGGGCGATATTATATCTTGTACTGGCACATGGCAGGAGCCTTGCACGGGCATCATTTATAATAGTTTTGCCCAGCTATCACCTCCTTGTGGCCCCATAATGGGCAGTGGCCCATGGACCTGTAACTGGATGGAACTGTACCCATACAGGGTATTTTTTGAAATAATGGTGCTATGGTGATCTCATGCTATGACGACATAAGAATGGAGTCACAATAAACTTGCGACGCTGTGGCTTTACCAACTCGACTGCACATGGCTTCGTTTTTTTAATGGGGCAGAGAGGAAATGTGCCTGAAGGTGTAGTTGATATTATTAGTGATGATACTGAGACTCTTTCATGATTTTCAAAAGTTATAGAAATTATCTGTGCTCTGTGATAAGCTATTTCCCAAATGCCATTTCAACATATATCAATGATGCCATTAAATACTTGACACACTTAGAGCTACCAGTTCCAAGATCTACAGAACAGGGAGAGGAGGAGACTGCATTAAAATCAAAGGGAGTCATACAGCTCAGTGAAAACGTATCAGCCGACAGGGGTCGCTGCATATGTGGGAACAGGTGTTAACACACATTACAGGTAAGGAGTGAGACACTGCAAAGAGAAGTCTAAATTCAATTCTCAGTCTTTTAAAAGAATAAGAGTTCTATAAATTAGTATTTGTTCAAAACTAGAAAACTTCTTCTGACTTAACACTAATATTACATAAGGCCAGATTCTAACCTGCCGAGGAGTCAGCATTGTTCCTTTGCCTTCGGCAGCCAATTTGCACCAGCTGAAGATCTCACATCCAAGTGTAAATATGATGCGAGTAAGTTAAAGTCTGGAAAACAAATTACAACTGAGTAGCTAGCCCACTTGCTTTAAAGCAGCACTGTCCACTCTGCTGCGTGACACATGTAGAACCGCTCTGATAACATTTTGAGGAGAAAATGTGTGCCTTGGTTTGTAGTATAATGAAGCTCAGAACATGCAAAATTCCATTTGAAGCTGTGATAAGAATCACAGAATCACAGGGCTGGAAGGGACCTCAGGAGGTCATCTAGTCCAGCCCCCAAGAACACAAGATGCATCCTCCATCAGCTAGACTGAAAATGCCAGAATAGTTCCCTGTTCAGCGTTCAACACTGCTATTCGAAAAAGTTCTGAATGGACCATAGGATGTACTGTGCCTTTATTGTAAAAAAGAGGTGCCACTACTCAGCTAGCTCCCCACTCCCTTTCCCCATACAATCCCGTGGCTGGGGCTGCCAAGGTTCCAGTCCTTAGTATCAGCAAGTACTGGCACAAAAAAATCACTGGGGGTGTGTAATGTAAAAAAAAGACAGGAGGGGAAAAAAATGTGTAACATAATTATTACCTGGTGCCACTGTAGGAACATAGATCTTGACTTAACACGCAGTTAATTGGTTCCCCTCCACAACTGCAAGTCTGATATGTTCCTAATCAACTCAGTTGCAGGGATGAATGAAAAGTCTTGAAGGCTGTATGGGATCAGTGGGCGTCAAAACAGTTTAAAATGCGCCGTGTGTCCCAGTGCTTATCTAGGATGATCTGGGACAAATAATGAGATATGGAATTCCGTTTCACATATGAAAATGGAAAACGGAAGAATTGGGATGATGAATAAAGCCTCATCATAGACACAAAGGAACAGAGCAAAAAAAGAAGCCTAGATTTGGGCATTCTTGTCTGGCAAGGAGGCAGGCAGTAAGGCTAATGAAGCATTTGCGATATGGGACGTATGCCAGAGTAACAAAGAAGATGTGCATCAGCTCTGCAGATGTGCCAAAGCCCCCAGAGCAAAATAATGACATAATCACCATCAGTGTCACAGACCAGACTGTACACAAGGTGACATGGGAGAGAATAAATAAGAGTCTTTAGAGGCCTGTAGTACACACACAGGAAGAAATAGCCATTCCTCACTACTGCCACCACCCCAAGAGAGTCGAAGTGATGTGAGGTATAATGTGTGCAGCTACCAAAAGAAATCTTGAATTGTGTAAGGCCAAAGCACTATAAATTGGTGCTTTTCTCAGTCTCCAGTTGACGTTTCAATTCCCCCTACTCCTTACAGAATACAAAATGGAATGGCAGTAGGAGTCCGAAGAGTTTGCCAATTTGATGGGGGCGGAGGGAGGGGTGTCGTGGGGGGGGTGAAGAGAAGGAAAGGACAAAAAGAAGCGGGTATTGGTAACTAATTGTAAAAATCACACAGCTGGGACTCTCTCAGGATTTCTCCCAAAATAATATTAACAGCTCAGCCAAGAAGGAGTGTAAATTTGGTGCATCCCTCTCCGTGAACGAAATTAGAAAAGCAAAATACAAGATTATTAATTTGTATTGATCAGGAACAAAACACTGCTTTGGACAAGTCAGTACTTAACATGTTATTTGCAGTGGAAAGTAATTTGGAAAGCTCCAGGTAGCTTTAAAAACAGCTCTTTCTACATAAGGTAGGTGTTTGGCCTGGTACAGCCGTCTGGTTGTGTGGGTGTTTTTTTAATTTTAATGATATTTTTGTCAATTTTTAAAGGGAACATCTGTCTGAGAAGGTGAAAGAGCATTGGGAAGACTGGACCCCAATGTGACAATGGGTTATCAGCAAGAGTAGCTTTACTCCAAGAGCCAAGGGTCTTGTGTGAGGAAAGCTCCTAAAGTGCAGGTCTGTTTGCAGGATCAGCCCATAACAGAGTCTCAGAACAAAGAACTGGCTTCACCAGTGTCCCTTTTCATTGCTTCTAATGAAAGATTCATAAGACTAACTTTAATTTTTTATGACTGTTTTTGCATTACTGTATTAGCTGTGTGGAGATCATATGCAGTTTCTTCTTAAATACAGAAAACCTGTTGCAAAATGCCTTGCACGATAACTTAATCAGTACAATAACTGATTTTGGTTACTCTGCAGGTCTCCTTAACATGAAGGAAATGTGATGGGGGCCAGAGAATATTTTAACGAGCTCATTCTTTTTAACTCAGGTACTTATGTCTATGAAGAGCACTGATATTGTCTTGGTACATAAAAAAACCTCCCTAATTTGCTAGTTAAACTCTTGAGCAGAAGAACGATTGTATTTGCCTTATTTATATATTCGATGTCACCCTATTATCTGGAACAATTGTTAACAGACAGTTTTAATTTGACTGTACTTCTTACATATCTGCTAACTGCACCATATCTTTGTTTAGTACCTCATTAGGGAAAACAAGAAAGCATGTATGTAATTTTGTTCTGTCATATATGAAGTTTAATAATTATGCCACAGAGGATTCTAAATTAATCACAGAAGGTGCAACACTACTAATAATCAGTTTAAAAACTCCAGCTTCTATGCACTTTGAAGTTTTTGTCATTGCAGGAGTTTTAAAAAAATGGTCAACTGTTTATTTCTGTTGGCCCTTATACCAATGTTTTCTTTTATGGATGTTCCATTAAGCATCCTTCTCCCCTGTCAAAATCAATACTCGTTTTGGGCAGAGGAGGAGGAATTTGATCAAAACTGACATGGAGAGAAATTTTATCATGCGTTGACCAGGATAGTTTCCCATAATGATCATTTTTAATCTTCCATTCAAAGAAAAAATAAAAGCGGTTCTGAAGACATTTCTAATTAGCTAAATAGCAGTGTAATCTAGATGAAATAAACATGCTAGTTCGAAAAGGCTGTTAGAACTTTTTCAGCCATTTAATCCATAGACGGCTGAATACAATATGTTCCACAGACAGATACAACCATCACCAGCAGCTGTTAGAAGAGAGCTTGCTCCCTGCTCCTACTGATAACCCTTTGTGGAATGAAGAAAAAGAGCGGAGGGAAGGAGAACTGAATGTCAGACAATAGACATTGCTACACACACTGTCTCTGAACTTTCCTCATCTCTGAAGGACAATTAATTATGAAGGCCTTTGGGGTAGGTCGAAGCAAGGGAAAACCTACTGCTGGCCCAGCACTCCAGCCGCTATCTCTGTGTTTGTTAAATGGTTGTGCCTGTTGGGGAACCAGAGTAGCAGCCACCAAAATAGCCAATAGATCATTTAGGAAAAAAAGAGCAAAAGATTTTTTTAATGTGTGTCTGTCCTTGTATAATTCTATTCTCACTGTGAAATCATCCATACACAAAACACAAGGACAATTTTTTTTAGAAGAGCCACAGGGTAGGTTACAGTCAGAAACGGCCTCTCAGTGGCGTGTTAAAAAGGATGGTCTTTTCACCAAATCATTTCACAGAGGCAAAACAGACAAACACAAAGAGTTGAGACTTTTTCTGCTACATTAAATAGAGTAACTGATAAGGTCAGACATATGATACCTAAAGACATGAATCTGTGAACTCTTGAAGTCAAAGGACTTCTCTGTGCAAAGGAACAATCTTTCAAAGGAAATAGATCATAGAACTCCACTGAATCCCCTTTAAACTTTATGAAGCAGGAGGAGAAAAAGCTCTAAGTAGGGAAGCTTGACAGAAGAGCCTTGAACTATTTTCTGAAGGAAAGATGAGACCCTCCCTAGGCTGTCACAAAACATCTTTTTTTTTCTAAAGGCTCTTCTGAACTTTGATATGTGCCAAGACACCGCTATTGAAAGCTGTATAATTATGTGCTATAGCCACTGTAGAAAATGCTTTGTTCATCTCAACAAAGAACAATAAGCAAAGTAAAGTGACATTACACTGTATCTTTTTCTTTAAGAATGTCAAGAAAGGTCATGGTATGTTATAACTAATAAAGCTGTTGAGTAAGGAGGTTTAAAGTTGATCTCGCTGTGCTTGAATGTAACCCAATGACAAAAAGGCAGAGGAAGCTAAAATGTAATGACATTTAAAAACAGATAATAAATCAATGGGCTAGCCTCATTATACCAATGAATATCTTGAACCTAAAGAAAATAAATAGAAAAATGAAGTGCAGTTGTGAGACCAAGTTTTCTGTCTCCAAGTTTGGCAATTTTTCTCTTCCAAGTTTTCTTGCAAGTGGTCATTTGAAATTCAACTAAACAAGAAGCTGATTAGCAAGTAGCAAATAAATGGTATATACAATGTCTTCACATCTTAAATTTTTTATTTTACAAATAGTTTTCATCTCCTATAAAAGTTATTAGGGAAACAGAATTCTTTCCAAAAGTCTCTCTTCAAGCTGTTTTTTTTTTGTTTGTTTAAAGAGCACCATGGGACATCAATAAAAAAAAAAATTCAAAGGACCACTCTTGCTAATGAAATTTCACCTGTGGCGGGGAAGGCCAATTGATTAAATATGCTCCAATTTTCCCTTAGTGTTTCCCAAACTTAACACATTTGCGTACCCCTTTTGGCACTTCGGCGTTTTCAGTATACCCTCTTCTCCCAGTGCTTGTACCAGTGATTATCTTCTGACTTTTAGGAATTTATTTTCTGCTGCTTACCCCTTGAAATCTGTTTGCATACCAATGATGGTAAATATAGTACACTTTGGGAAACACTTCTCAATTTATGGGTCACCACCCAAACACAGGTCGCAATTAGATTTGATAAGGGTCACTAGCTCAGTGGCTCTGAGCCGCATGTGGCTCTTAAAGAGCCATTTGTGGCTCCTGACACTGCTGCCTGACCCCTCCTCAGCTCCCAGTCCCTTCTATGCAGTGCTGAAATGGAACTCAATTTAATTGGTTTAACAGTTGGCAGGAGGAATCCCGCCTTTAGATGGATTAAATTGAGTCCCATGTGAATGCAGCAGGGCAGGGAACTACTGCACTGCAGGTGGGGGAAGGGAGTAGGAGGGCTGGTAGGAGCTGGGCAGAGAAGGAGACAGTGGCCCAGCGAAGGAGCAGCAGAGGTCAGCAGTGCCAGGTGGAACTCCCATGTCAGGTAGTTGTGGAGGCGGCAGGGCTGAGTGGGGTACAGGCCTGGGGGATGAGGAGGGCTGAGAGACAGCCAGTGCTCCATGCCTCAGCCAGCTCCCAGTCACGGGGCTGTGGGGGTTCCCCTGCTGGCTAGAGATCCCATGGCTGGTGCTGTCAGCAAAGGCTGTGCACCCCAGCTGGCTCCCAGCTGCTGGGCTGCCAGGGTCCGCACCCCCCACCCAGTTTTTGGAAATCTTATGCAGGATAGGCAGCCCTGGCCAGAGATCCTATGGGTAGGGCTGCTTGTCCCGCATAAGTTTTCCAAAAAACTAGCAACTCTAATTCAGAGGGGTTTAAGCTGGTGGTGGGGGTGGGAGTGGGGGACTGAGAGGGATTTTAGCTGGGGCACAAGGTGGATGTTTTGGGGCTGAGAGGGTTTTAAGTTGGAGGGTTGGGGGTACATTTTGCCCAGGGGAGAACCTCCTCCCCTCATTTTGAATTGCCTTGGGTCACAAAGTCTTCCTGAATTATCAAAATGGGTCACCGTCTCAAAAAGGTTCAGATGACAGTAATAAACCTGTCCTATGATGTTTGTGATTCACAAACTGCAAATAAGTTTTCTATTCTCTTGTGGCAGATCGTAAGCAATAAGTCACCTGCCTTTCTTTTAAGACTGTTGAAAAAGGCAATGGCAGGCTATATCTAATAGAGCTCCTGAGTAAGGAGGTTTAAAGTTGAATGGAAAGCAAGAGGAGAGCAATATGTAAAAAAGGCTGTTGCCACCAGCTTCTGGTAACACATTAAAAACGTACAGGTTGCCTCTTGTGCAGCATCTTGAATAGAAGAAATATCCATCGGGGACAAGTTTGCACATGATAAGGCCTGATTTCCATTTACTCTAGGGCTAATTTAGTGTTCCTAAGATTATGTCTGCACTGGGAAATAAGTTGAATTTATTAAAGTTGACTTTATGCCACTAGATTTTATAAAGTCAATGGTGAGTATTCACACATATTTAGCAAGTCAACGTAGTGTGTCCCCATTACCTTTGCTAAGTTTCACTGTGTCAGCAGCGCTTTGTGGTTACCCATCCAACAGTTCCTGAACCCAGTTGCATTCTGGGTTTCTGTGCCAGTGTGTAATGGGAAAAAATGCACTGCCAGTGGTTGTGGGTGTCTGATGTCATCATCCCAGAGTACATTGCCCTCACTCTCTACTCCCATTGAACAGAAACTGCCAAAGGCATTTTCATGCCACTTTTCCACAGCATGGAGTCCTGAGAAATGTAAAATGCAAAAGTAAAAATCTGAAAAGTTTCAATTTGGAGCTCTTGCAAAGTTGTTGTTTGGTATTGTTGAAATGCTTCATTTTGATAGCATTATTTTGATTCATTTCATTTTGACCCAGCAGCCATGTGGTGGGGGAGCAGCTGAAGAGCCTGTCAGCCATGTGTTGCTGGGAGTGGGGCAGCAGGAGAGTCCGGCAGCTGCTGTGTTGGGTGGGGGTCAAGCCTGAGAGCCCAGCAGCCAAATGGTGCAGAGAGCAGCCAGAGAGCCTGGGCTGATTCCTGCTTCCTGTTTCCTACTTCCTGCTCACCTGGAGAGCAGCGTAAGTGAAAGTAGTGGTCAGAATGGACACATTGGGGCATTGTGGGGTACTTCTGGAGGCCAATAAAATTGCATAAAATAATGATGTGTCTACATTAGCATTAAGTCGACCTTGCAAATTCGAATTTGGTGTTACTGCTCATGAAAAAGCTGGAGTAGAAAAGTCACCCTTAGGACCTCTTAAAATTGACCTAATCATATTTGTAGTGAAGACAGGTACATTATAAAATAGACCTAACTCCCTTAAAATCAACTTTATGCTCTAGTGTAGACATAACCTTAGTTGTGTATTGGGGTTTGCACTGAAGCACCTATAAAGTTGTAAAAGCATTGCAAAGTGAACTTAGTTTAAATGAGAATCAGACATTATGGGTTTAACTGTCCCTTTGTTGCACACCAGTTGAGGTCAAGGAGAGTCATACTCAAGCAAGGAAGAAAGAATATGGCCTCTAATGTGAGCATGTTAGCGTACGGGAGTTCCAGAAATGGCAATTTATTTAAGGTGCTCCTTTGGAGATGCTTTAAACTGGCATGATGTTCAGAGTATGGGCTGGTCAGCACCACTTGAAAATCGGGTTCCTTTAAAGCACGTCCAGTTGAGCACTCCAAAATGGAGGCACCCAAAAATCACAAGTTTTGTTGGAAAATTTTTACCACTGGTATTTTTCTGAACTGTTCTTCTGATGCACAGAAACATATTTCTTTTTTTCTTTTTTTTTTTCCCCAAACAAACCGAAACAAGTTCCTATTGCTAGATTTCACTGTGTGTACCTGTTCTGCAATAAAACACTTACCACTAGTTCTGATCAGCTGACTCAGACCTCCGGGGCTCAGGCTGCAGGACTATAAATATCAGAAAATAGTCTCCAGGCTCAGGCAGAAGCCCAGGCTTTGTAGCTCAGGACCAGGGATCCCTCTAACTTTTTCCCATCCATGTTCAGAATAAATTTTGTTATGTGTACCAAGGCACGTGCAGATGTGCATCATCAGTAGAAACACCGGCTGCCAGATGTGGGTGCTGTGGACACTCCGATAATTAGCTGGGCAGCATCTGAATCTGTCCTGGAGGTTGCCCAAGTGCTCAGCTTACTGCCCAGGAACGGGGTGGGTCCGTGAGCTCAGGTGTTTATACACTGCAATTTTATAGCTCTGCAGCCCAAGCCCCACAAACCATAGACAGCTGACGCAGGCCAGTCACAGATGTTTTACTGCAGTGTAGACATACCCAATGGGATTAACATACAGTGTCAGCAATTAAGTCTTTGCAACATCAGGGTATTAATTAAGTTCTCCCTGACTTTATATCACTTTTTCCACAGAAAGTGAACCTCTTAAACAGCTTTTTCAGCTTTTAAACAGAACACTATCCTTCGCAGATTCCTGCATACAAATATACCATAAGCAAAAAGGCAATTTGCACTGCATCCTTCATTGTAGCAGATTTACATTTAGTTTAGTCACAAAAATAATGCACTTTGCCTGAAACTTTACCATTATGATAAACTTGGATACGTATCTCTGCAAGACTGGGAGAATTCCTGTGACATGAACATGCAAGCAGAGCTCAAAAAACACAGTTTGCAATAGCTTGCTTAGGTGTCGATTTGTTTGCATACTCCGGATGTTTTAGAAAAGGTAAGATGTAGGTGGAAGGGCAACCACCAGAATACCCAATGCTAGGGGAGAGATGGCTGAGGGAACATCTACACTGCAGTGTAAGCCTGTGCTTGATCAAGGGCTCAAACCTACCACCCTCTTTCCACCTACATTGCAATTAGGCTAATTCTGAGTTTGGGTGGGATCCCAGGACCCTGCA
Source organism: Carettochelys insculpta (assembly GCF_033958435.1). Classification (NCBI taxonomy): domain Eukaryota; kingdom Metazoa; phylum Chordata; order Testudines; family Carettochelyidae; genus Carettochelys; species Carettochelys insculpta. The sequence goes on from NC_134139.1 coordinate 62,613,799, forward strand.
GGACTGGAGCATCCAAGCTCATGTTAAGCCAGGACTCAGGGTCTGAGCCTTATTGCTTTCTAGTATAGACTTGGGTGCCAGAAGTATCCCGCAATTCCATGGTTCAACTGAAAGTGGAAGTCACTCCCCTGCCCGCTTTGCTAATGGAAGCGGCTCAGGTCTCTCTTTACCCATTTTATTGGGATCACCAAACTGTCGGTAGCTCATCAGTGAGCTTCCTGGGTTTCCAGTGGAGAGTGAACTAATCTGGTATGTTGCAAAATGATGGTTTCCCAAGAACATGCAGGGCAGACAGTAAAGATTTTCCACAATGCACCATGGTCCTAGGACTAGATCAGCCACATTTCGGGGTGAGGGGTACGAAGTGATAGGGACTCTGGGGGCAGGTCTACACTACAGGGGAAGGTCAAATTAAGATACACAGTTCCAGCCATGTTCATCATATAGTTAAAGTTGGCATACCTTAATTCAGGCTTCCGTGTCATCTCTGTTAAGGGAGGTCAATGGAAGCCTGCATTCCCATCGACTTCCCTTACTCCTAACAAGGGGCAGGAGTATCACAGTCAACAGGGGCTGCTCCCTGTGGCTACATCTACACTAAGAGAAATCTTCGAAATAGCCATGCTAATGGCCATTTTGAAGAATACTAATCAGGCGCTGAAATTCCTATGAGCTGAAAAGAATGAGGGGATTTCAAAATTGGCAGGGTCCTTTCATAAACGACCCCCAGCTGGATGAGCTGCGCGGGAGTGAAACGCGGCAATTTTGAGGTGCTGTGGCCAGCGGCATGCTAGTGAAGCGCTGAATATGCATTTCAGCACCTCATTAGTAATCTTTGAAATGGCTATTTGCATAGCCATTTCAAAGTTTTGTACTAGTGTAGACACGGCCTGTAAGTTTAATTTAGCTCCTCCCCACCATGTAAACTAAATCAAACTCTGGAAGATCAACCATGGCAGGGTTAATATTCCTTGTAGTATAGAGATACCCTTAGATATGGTTACTTTGACTCAGGTCAGCATAGTGCAGTATGGATGCAAGAGCCCTAGTTTCAAACATGGGCTAGAAAAATCTTAACATAGGATTAAAATATGCTGTAGAGGCTCAAACCCAGGGTTCCCTAATAGGGATCAGCTGGCTTGAGTCTCAGTAGCTCCAGGCTTACACTGCAGTGTAGACATACCCTGAAATTTCAGCACTGGGAATGGGGCAGTGTCAGCCTCTTAACAGGAAGTGAGAATGCAGAGTCCTGGGGAGACTATAATCCCTCTCATATATGAGAATAATATAGAGAGAGGAAAAACTGTACTAGTGAACAGGACTGAAGCAGGACTAATAGCCACAGAGAAGCTGGAATCCAGGTGTCAGCTGAGGGCCAACATTCTTTGCCTATTTTAAATCAAGCTGTATTTCAGCTTTTTGCCACTTTGACACCAATGGACCAGGTAAACTCCCTTGCCTGACACTGTCTCACTATGGTTGTAACAATGAGCTGTGGTGATCTTACAGGCACTGATTCTGAATGGGAGATAGGGAAAGCGCCTTTTAAAAAAAAGTGGAATGGAATCTACATGGGCAACTGTATGTGATTCTTAGTTACTGTGTTCAACACTCAGAAATCATGGTGCCGGGCTCCCTTGAAACACTATAGATATGGAGTGGCTGAGCAAGCTGTTATCTCTTTCTGACCTTCTTTGCCATCTACAGTGTGATATATACATTACGGTTTAGAGAAGGATGAACTGTTTTTCATTTGTTAAATAAAAAACTGCTCCAGCAAAACATTAGCATTTCCCACCTTTACCAAAGAAATCACGTATGCCATTTTTCTATCATCTAAATTTCCCTGCACGGCTAGACTTGCTGCATGTTCTGTATCAATTGACCTTACCAGACAAAACAAATACAGAAACAAATCCATGCCACATAAAAAGGAAGTTGTTGTGTCTCTCTGGCACTGCACCACAAGACTACAATGGCAAAGCTAAAATGATAGGACATGTAGCTCGTTAAGCATCTTATTTGACTTTGCAAAAAGCTGACACTTCCAATGAAGGGAACACCATATCTGAGCTTCCTGAGCAAATCTATGGCACAGCCTGGGATAGACTAAATTCACCTGCTTTTATCACTTTTTCCTAATAGTCAATTTCGGTGCGTTAAAGTATTTGAGAGTTTCACTTGCTAGCAAATAAAGGAAGAGCGGTTACAAAATGCAGCACAGGTTATTTAAGAGGAAGAACATTATATCAGCCTTTACTCATATCAGAAGATCAGGAAAGCGTCTCTGAAATGGGAGGAGGGAACTTTGATTATGCTAAATATGGCAAAAGTTCAGTTTGCTAAATCCATTTGGATCCAATTTCAGCATTCCAAGACCAGTCACTTTTGCCTTCCAGCTAGTGGGGGGTGCAATTGGCCCTTATCAGGTAAGGTTATAAGGCCACACTGAAGACTGCAACATGCAATTTAACAATGAGCTCTTTAATGTGTGACAAACTCTACTTCAAGATGGTGTCTAGATATTAGACTGGGCTGATGGAGAATCTTTTCCTACACGCTTTGGGTAAGGAACATTGAAAGAGGCTCTTAGCCATCGCCTGCTTAATTTACTAGATACCTTTTCTGAGACCTAGTCTTGAGAAGATGATATTTAAATCTCTGGAAGTTCATGTCAAAAATTACCTTTGCATTATGTGTGAGATTTAGTCTCAAGATTATTTGAACGTTCCCCGTTGGTTTATATATGCTCTACATTTCTCAAACAAGTTAAATGTATCCATTAAAACTACAACTTTACATTAACTTTGTGACTACAACTCTGTGAAGCATTAATAAACTCCCAAGGCCTTAAGTATAAACAAGAACTGTGATAAAACAATGCAACTTTATTCAGTCTTCACTGTGCTCAGCAAACCAAAATATGGTTAACAACAGAAGACAGAGGAAACTAAGCCAAGCTTTGGAAAATAAACATTAAAAGGTTGGTGACACTTCATCTTGCTGTTCCCTTACGTTCCTCCCATTGCTGATGTATCTTGTTACATAGATTGTCAGTGCCTAGAGGTAGGGATGCTCCTTTTGTGTGTGTCTGAGAGTGAGCTATGGGGACTTAGGGCTTCTAACTGTTACCACAATACAAATAAGAAGTCTGAATATGTTTCACATATGTAGCCACTCATAAATCTGTAACACCCTCCTCTCTCCTCATCTTTTTTTTCCACATAATCTTTCTCTTCGAAAAATCTGCACACAAAGGATGGGAAAAGGCCTCAGAAAACCTTTGGTTAGAAACCTCTTTATGTTGCTTACAGATGTGGTACTTAGATACTGTGGCAACGGGTGATATAAAAAATGCGTGTCAGAAATCTCGGACTGGTGACTGCACTGGCAAATAAAAACCCCTTTGACTGAGAAATGTGGCCCACTGTGTACCAAGTAAGTGATATAGACAAAAACGAATGCCCGGTCATTATCCTTCATCACCAGGCAATGGAACTCCCAGAACCTACCCTACCTACCACACACTTCTTGAGCTCATCATTACGTCTGACTAGCTGAACAATGCAAAATGCCATAATCAGCACCGAGAAACATGCTGCACAGGTATCAAAGAGGTTCAGCATGCTCATGACAACAATAGGCTGCTGAGCCACCAGGTTGGCATGCAAACAAGAATCTTAATCAAAGCCACAAACCCAT